>NC_051224.1:13072500-13080000 GCF_015220715.1 Pygocentrus nattereri | reverse complement strand
ACATGTGGTTCTTTTCGTCAGCCTTAATCTTATCAGTACTAAGTGATCTTATCACTGTAAGTACTGAACAGCAGTGTAGGAGTTAAAATGTAGACTACTTGCAGTGTTGGCTTAGTGAAAGATTTCTGACGACCTTCCTTTCAGCCTTTGAGGGTGAGTAGGCCTAGGTCTCTTTGAAGTATGCAAGTTCATTTTACAGGATGTTCAATCCTTGGTGCCATTGTTGTTTAGTTTTACACTATTACCCAGGCGAATGTGTGTATAAGAAACCATTTATATTTATTGTACATTTAAAATTACAGTAGAATTATAGACACTCTATAGGCAAATCGTACTAATCTCTTTTGTAATTTTTTTTACACTGAGACAAACACAAGGCAGCCTGATAGTATTCCTTAGAGCCTCCGAGCCCCTGCTACCATGTCTCGGGACACGTTTACCTTCACCTCGGCTTCCCTGCGCTCCCTGCGGCTGGAGCGGGAGCTTCAGGATTGGGAGGATGCCCGCCGGGAGTTGTCCCACAGGAGGGCACTAAGCAGACGGCCGCTGCCACCTGCCCCGCGCCTCAGACATGGCACAGAGAGGATTCAGACTGTTCGAGCCCCTCCACCCCAGATACACTGCAGAGACCCGGCTGTCCATAACACCTTCATGTGGGGAGACATGAAGGGCGTGTACACTGTACTGAGAGAACCTGGCATGGTGAACGCACTGATGGAAATTGTGCATGAGGAGATGGTGTGGACTCCAGAAATGGGTAGAGATCTCTCACACACACACACACACACACACACACACACACACACACACACACACACACACACCACACACACACACAAACAAACATTTGTTTTAATACTTGGTCAGGATGTGAGGTCATAAACATTTCATATCAGTGTATTACATGTATATGACATGCTTATGGCATGTATTATGTCATAAACAAGTATTACATATATATGTAAGTATCCATATTTAATAATGATATCATTTTTGTTGTTTTTCATTTTTTTGTTAATTATTTTTATGATTTGAGAGCACAAGCCTTTAACTGCCAGCTGCAGTTTGTACATTACACTTTGAAAACTTGTAATACCCTTTTATAGCATCTATCTTTATTATTTCTGTTAATTCTTATGCAAAGCTCTGATGTAGTAATCACATAATACTGACAGTAGTAATAATAATAATAATGTCAAAATTTTGTCTTTCCTGCTCCACCCTAGGCATGTGGACTATGTGCTCTAAAGTGAAGCAGACGTCTGCACTGCGTCTGGCTGCAGGCAGGGGGCGCTATGACTGTATAGAGGAGTTGCTGTTCAGAGGAGCAGAGGTGGACGCTGACCCTGGGGGTCGCACTGCCCTCCATGATGCCTGTGCTGGAGGTTATGACACCTGCGTGAAACTGTTGCTGGACCACAGAGCTGACCCCGACCTGATCGCTGCCGATGGCAATGCACCACTGCACCTATGTAACACTCCTGATTCTTACTGGTGAGTGGAGGCCACTGTGGTCAGAGGACCTGAATACAGTTGCAGATGCTGTGATCTGAGAGCTACTCTATCTTAAGCAGGAGAAAAAAGTATTGAGCATTGTTATGTTTGGTTGTTGGGAGAAACTAGAAGACGCTCTTCAACTGTGGTCCTGGAAGGCTGGTATCCACGGTTTGGTGATTTCCTTGCTCAAACACATGTACTAATCCTGATTAAAACAAAAAAAAAAAAAAAAAACATTTTTTTGGGCACTATAAACAGGCTGTTGTTCCACTGGGGGGCCCCAAGTTTTATTACACAACTTAAGAGTAGCTTAGCTAGTTCACATTGAAGTCCGTGTAGTGACTGAATAATAAGCTTTTATATGCAATTAGCCTTGGATGTTAAGGGGTTAACCATTCATAAATATTTAACAAAACAAGATGAGTTTAGGAGAAAAACATTTTTGCACAACATCAAACTGATTTTAGTCACTTTGGAGAAATCCTGAAGAAGAAATCCGTATATATGGCACTAAGGCTACTGTAAAGCACTGAGGTGGGAATGTCAAAGTCTAGGACAGTTTATCTTATAGTGTAGTCAATGTTGGGATCAGGAACCCAGAAGTGTACAAATGCAAAGAATGTGCTCAAAATCATGAAACACCAGCTGCTTTTTAAAATAATACTTTGCAATCTTGGAATGGTTTGTTTAGACTAAGTGCTGCTTGGTTTGACATTTATTTTCTTAACACAATTTTTCTCAATGTCCAAAATACAATCGTCCAAATACTTTTGGGGGGGCACTCTAAGTTGAATTAGGTGTATTTGAGATGAGAGTATGGGCCCTGATTTAGAGTGTTAATGTTGGCCCATATTACTATCGTAGAGACAATATCATCTTCTTCAGTGAAATATGAGTTTGATGTAGTATGTAGCATTTTACTCCCCAGTCTGTACAGTCCATATATGAAAGCTAAGCTGCCACAATAACCTGTTTTGAATTTTTGTGATGTCATGAAAACCGACATCTTATGTATATATATATATACAGTGGTGTGAAAAAGTGTTTGCCCCCTTACTCATTTCCTGTTTTTTTGCATGTTTGTCACACTTAAGTGTTTCGGAACATCAAACCAATTTAAACAATAGTCAAGGACAACACAAGTAAACACAAAATGCAATTTGTAAATGAAGGTGTTTATTATTAAAGGAGAAAAAAAATCCAAACCATCATGGCCCTGTGTGAAAAAGTGATTGCCCCCTAAACCTAATAACTGGTTGGGCCACCCTTAGCAGCAACAACTGCAACCAAGCGTTTTCGATAACTTGCAATGAGTCTTTTACAGCGTTCTGGAGGAATTTTGGCCCACTCATCTTTGCAGAATTGTTCTAATTCAGTTACATTAGAGGGTTTTCGAGCATGAACGGCCTTTTTAAGGTCATACCACAATATCTCAATAGGATTCAGGTCAGGACTTTGGCTAGGCCACTCCAAAGTCTTCATTTTGTTTTTCTTCAGCCATTCAGTGGTGGACTTGCTGGTGTGTTTAGGATCATTGTCCTGCTGCAGAACCCAAGTTCGTTTCAGCTTGAGTTCACGAACAGATGGTCGGACATTCTCCTTCAGGATCTTTTGGTAGACAGCAGAATTCTTAGTTCCATTTATCACAGCAAGACTTCCAGGTCCTGACGCAGCAAAACAGCCCCAGACCATCACACTACCACCACCATATTTTACTGTTGGTATAATGTTCTTTTTCTGAAATGCAGTGTTCCTTTTACGCCAGATGTAATGGGACACACACCTTCCAAAGACTTCCACTTTTGTCTCATCGGTTCACAGAATATTTTCCCAAAAGTGTTGGGGATCATCAAGATGTGTTTTGGAAAAATTGAGACGGGCTTTAATGTTCTTTTTGCTCAGCAGTGGTTTTCTTCTTGGAACTCTGCCATGCAGGCCATTTTTGCCCAGTCTTTTTCTGATGGTGGAGGCATGAACGCTGACCTTAACTGAGGCAAGTGAGGCCTGCAGTTCTTTGGACGTTGTTGTGGGGTCTTTTGTGACCTCTTGGATGAGTCGTCGCTGCGCTCTTGGGGTAATTTTGGGCGGCCGGCCACTCCTGGGAAGGTTCACCACTGTTCCATGTCTTCGCCATTTGTGGATAATGGCTCTCACTGTGGTTCGCTGGATTCCCAAAGCTTTGGAAATGGCTTTATAACCCTTTCCAGACTGATAGATCTCAATTACTTTCTTTCTCAATTGTTCCTGAATTTCTTTGGATCTCGGCATGATGTGTAGCTTTTAAAGATCTTTTGGTGGACTTTACTGTGTCAGGCAGCTCCTATTTAAGTGATGTCTTGATTGAGAACAGGTGTGGCAATAATCAGGCCTGGGTGTGGCTAGAGAAACTGAACTCAGGTGTTAAAAACCACAGTTATAGTATGTTTTAACGAGGGGGGCAATCACTTTTTCACACAGGGCCATGATGGTTTGGATTTTTTTTCTCCTTTAATAATAAACACCTTCATTTACAAATTGCATTTTGTGTTTACTTGTGATGTTCCGAAACACTTAAGTGTGACAAACATGCAAAAAAACAGGAAATGAGGAAGGGGGCAAACACTTTTTCACACCACTGTATATATATATATATATACACACACACACACACACACACACACACACATGCTTTTTAATGAAGCACAATTACATTTATAGGTCTTACAGGCACTTTAACAAAAACAGATTGTTTCATTAAGATGAAGAGAGGCTAGAAAATGGTCATGTATAAAAAAAATGAATTACATTACCCCAATTCCAAAAAAGTTGTGATGCTGTATAAAATGTTAATAAATGTAAATAAAAACAATGATTTGCAAATCTCATAGACCCATATTTTACAATAGAACATAGAACACATATCAGACGTTGAAAGTGAGACATTTTACCATTTCATGAAAAACATTAGCTCTTTTAGAACTGGCAGCAACACATCTCAAAAAAGTTGGACTGGGGGCAACAAAAGGGTGGAAAAGTAAGTGGTACTAATAAAAACAACTTGAAGAGCAATTTGCAACTAACTCTGAGTCTCTCAGAAGCAAAGATGGGTTCACCAAACTGCGAAAAACTGCATCTAAAAATTGTGGAACGATTTCAGAAAAATATTCCTCAACGTAAAATTGTGAAGACTTTGCCTATCCCACCATCTGTAGTGCATAACATCATCAAAAGATTCAGAGAACCTGGAGAAATCCCTGTATATACTGCATCCATCACAACAGCGTGGCTTTGCAGAAGAAGCGTCCAGGTGCTTAACTGGCCTGTCTGCAGTCCAGACCTGTCACCAATAGAGAACATTTGGCTCACCATGAAACAGAAAATATGGCAAAGAAGACCCAGGACTGTTGAGCAGCTAGAAGAATAGGACAGCATTCCTCTCCCTAAACTCCAGCAGTTGGTCACTTCTTAGACGTTTACAGACTGTTGTTAAAAGAAGAGGGGATGCTGCACAATGGTAGACATGGCCCCGTGCCAACTCTTTTGAGATGTGTTGCTGCCAGTTCTAAATGAGCTAATGTTTTTCATGAAACGGTAAAATGCCTCACTTTCAACATCTGAACTGATATGTGTTCTGTGTTCTACTGAGAATAAAATATGGGTCAATGAGTTTAGCAAATCATTGCATTCTGTTTTTATTTACATTTACATTGCTGTTTTTATTTACACAGCATCCCAATTTCTTTGGAATTGGGGTTGTAGTAGTAGTAATAGCATTATGTGAGAATGGCATCAGTGGTGATATGTTTCATTGTGGGATGTCTGATTCTGTATGAAATATATCACAGTAATAATCAAAGCTGGGTAAATTGCTGATGTTGCTGCTGATTTTAATGGTGTGAATGTTCCGAACATCCATCCATCCATCATCGTTGACCGCTAGTCCAGACAGGGTCGCAGTTGGGAGAGCACAGAATCCCAGATGACCCTGTCCCCCGCAACTTCCTCCAGCTCATTCCCGGGGACCCCAAGCCGCTCCCAGGCCAACTTGGAGACGTAATCCCTCCAGCGCGTCCTAGGGCGACCCCGGGGTCTGTTCTGAACAGTTATCAATGAAAATACACAGTGTGAGGGCTTTGAGTGTGTTTACTGTCTATAGAGGTTCACACCTATTAACATAAGCTAGAGTCCAGGGAGCTGAGGGGCAGCAGGAAATTACATTATTAAGTAAGAAATTTACTCATAATTTTAACTCAGTTTTTTATTCTCTTAGCTCTTAACTGTTTAACGTAATGAAACAGTAAGAACCTCTGCTCAGTCAGGGATTCTAAAATACTACTGGAAACAGATAAACTAGGACGTCTTATCATCTAACCATGATGCATGCAGTTTACTGTAAACCTTGTTCCAGTTCACAGAACGGTGTGTAAATGTGCTCTAGCAGAGCGAACTGTGATCACTTTAAGCTCTCAGAACTTTAGCTTTAGTGTTTTCCAGCGATACAGAGTCAGCTCAGAAATACGTTCTGATTGTGAAAGCTGAAATACGGAAAAGTAACTAAGTAACTCAGTACTTAAGTAGTTTTTCAACAAACTACTTATTTACTGTTACTTGAGAAATTTTATTTACAAATACGTTTACTTGTACTTGAGTAAATTATCACTACAGTAACAGTACTTGTACTTCAGTAGGGATTTTCAGGGCTCTTGACACCCCTGTCTTTATTTACTTCGCATTTTCATTGATGAAATGCAGCTTGTAGTGCTTAACTGAAATAAAACATGGAAGAGAGCACAAAAATTCAGCACGTTAAAACAATAACAGGCAAAGAAAAAAAAAATAAATGAATGAAATAACTAAGATTAGATTAAGTTACCCTTATTAGTCCCACAACGGGGAAAATTCACCTCCGCATTTAACCCATCCATGCAGTGAAACACCACATACACACCAGGGAGCAGTGAGCACACTTGCCTGGAGCAGTGGGCAGCCCTATCCACAGCGGAAGGGAGGAACTGGGGGTTAGGTGCCTTGCTCAAGAATGCAAAACAGATGCAAGTGAACGTTTGAGGAGGTTTTAAGTTTACTTTTAATCTGCGTATTAATCCAGGTATGGCTGGTTTAAAGGGTTGGGCTGATCCTGATTAGTACCCTGTGATTAACTGGTGTTTGTATGTCGTTGATTCAGCTGTGCGGAGCTGCTGGTCAGCGGTGGTGCTGATGTGAACGTGACGCACAAGGACTCCTGTCTCACTCCGCTGCACGTGGCATGTCGGAGAGGGCTGGAGGAGCACGTGGAGCTGTTTCTGTCTCACGGAGCTGATGTGAGCGCCCAGAACCTCGAGGGCGAGACTCCTCTGAACGCCGCGTGCGCCGGAGCCGAGCGGCCCTCTGAGGCGGGCCGTTACCTGCGCGTGGTGCAGATGCTGCTGAGCGCGGGTGCAGACGCGCGCACGGCGGGCAGGAAGCAGCACAGCGCTCTGCACAACGCATGCGCAAACTGTAGCTACCGCATCACTGACCTGCTGCTGCAGCATGGAGCGCGTGCGCACGCAGCCAACTGCGCCGGATACACACCCATGGACTGCCTGCTACAGGTGAGAGAGAGAGAGAGAGAGAGAGAGAGAGAGAGAGAGAGAGACAGAGAGAGAGAGAGAGAGAGAGAGAGAGAGAAAGGAGAGGTGGAAGTCTAATGATCTTATAATACGTCTTTCATCCTGCGTGGGCTGCATCCAAAAGTTTAGAATCACTGTTTTCATTCGTATAAAAATGTCTTGTGCAACTTCACATAAACTTTCAAATAAGAATTACTATTAAACATGAAGTGATATTATTAAATATTATATGTATCCAGAATGATAAACTGAGCTGTAAATAGTTCTAAAAGGACCAAAAACATCATATAACATCAAGAATGAAATGAACAAAATGACTCTTCAGATCGGTTCATATTTGAAGTGCTTACTGTTTTGAAGCAGATAACATGACAAATAGATAAGCACAAGTTGTTATTTATTACAACGTTTT